>NW_028168813.1:0-2000 GCF_964237585.1 Gallinula chloropus
GGGCTCAGCACCATGGGGACACGGGGATGTGGGTGCTCAGGACCAGGGGGACACGGGGATGTGGGCGCTCAGCACCACAGGGGATATGGGTCCCAGCCCCATGGGGATGTGGGTGCTCAGGACCACAGGTCCATGGGTGCTCGGGACCAGGGGGACACGGGGATATGGGTGCTCAGGACCACGGGGATATGGATGCTCAGGACCAGGGCACCATGGGGATGTGGATCCCAGCCCCATGGGGATGTGGGTGCTCAGCACCATGGGGATGTGGGGATGTGGGTGCTCAGCACCACAGGGGATGTGGGTCCCAGCCCCATGGGGATGTGGGTGCTCAGGACCACAGGTCCATGGGTGCTCAGGACCAGGGGGACACGGGGATGTGGGTGCTCAGCACCATGGGGATGTGGGTGCTCAGCACCATGGGGATGTGGGTCCCAGCCCCACGGGGATGCGGGTGCTCAGGACCATGGGGACATGGGGATGTGGGTGCTCAGGACCACGGGTCCATGGGTGCTCAGGACCAGGGGGACATGGGGATGTGGGTGCTCAGGACTATGGGGATGTGGGTCCCAGCCCCATGGGGATGTGGGTGCTCAGGACCATGGGGATGTGGGTCCCAGCCTCACGGGGATGTGGGTGCTCAGGACCATGGGGATTTGGATCCCAGCCCCATGGGGATGTGGGTGCTCAGGACCACGGGGATGTGGGTCCCAGCCCCATGGGGATGTGGATGCTCAGGACCATGGGGATGTGGGTCCCAGCCCCATGGGGATGTGGGTGCTCAGGACCACAGGTCCATGGGTGCTCAGGACCAGGGGGACACGGGGATGTGGGTGCTCAGGACCACGGGTCCATGGGTGCTCAGGACCAGGGGGACATGGGGATGTGGGTGCTCAGGACTATGGGGATGTGGGTCCCAGCCCCATGGGGATGTGGGTGCTCAGGACCATGGGGATGTGGGTCCCAGCCTCACGGGATGGGGTGCTCAGGACCATGGGGATTTGGATCCCAGCCCCATGGGGATGTGGGTGCTCAGGACCATGGGGATGTGGATCCCAGCCCCATGGGGATGTGGGTGCTCAGGACCACGGGAATGTGGGTCCCAGCCCCATGGGGATGTGGGTGCTCAGGACCATGAGGATGTGGGTGCTCAGAAACACGGGATGTGGATCCCAGCCCCATGGGTCCATGGTTGCTGCTCAGGACCATGGGGATGTGGGGATGTGGGTGCTCAGGACCACGGGAATGTGGGTCCCAGCCCCATGGGTCCATGGGTGCTCAGGACCATGGGGATGTGGGGATGTGGGTGCTCAGGACCACGGGAATGTGGGTCCCAGCCCCATGGGTCCATGGGTGCTCAGGACCATGGGGATGTGGGGATGTGGGTGCTGAGGACTATGGGATGTGGGTCCCAGCCCCATGGGGATGTGGGTGCTCAGGACCATGGGGATGTGGGTCCCAGCCCCATGGGGATGTGGGTGCTCAGGACCATGGGCCCATGGGTGCTCAGGACCATGGGGATGTGGGTGCTCAGGACCACAGGTCTGTGGGTGCTCAGGACCACAGGTCCATGGGTGCTCAGGACCAGGGGGACATGGGGATGTGGGTGCTCAGGACCATGGGGATGTGGGTGCTCAGGACCAGGGGGACATGGGGATGTGGGTGCTCAGGACCACAGGTCCGTGGGTGCTCAGGACCGTGGGGATGTGGGGATGTGGGTGCTCAGGACCATGGGGATGTGGGGATGTGGGTGCTCAGGACCATGGGGATGTGGGTCCCAGCCCCATGGGGATGTGGATGCTCAGGACCATGGGGATGTGGGTCCCAGCCCCATGGGGATGTGGATGCTCAGGACCATGGGGATGTGGGTCCCAGCCCCATGGGGATGTGGATGCTCAGGACCATGGGGATGTGGGTCCCAGCCCCACGGGGATGTGGGTGCTCAGGACCACAGGTCCATGGGTGCTCAGGACCAGGGGGACACGGGGATGTGGGTGCTC